>NC_038252.2:27631000-27632699 GCF_000004515.6 Glycine max
ACTCGTAAACCCTACTGTACTGAATTTAATTTATATACTCTAAATTTGAATTATATACCCTAACCTCAACTTTCAAACTTAACCGTTACTCATAAACCTAAGTAATAAACCCAAAACGTAACTCAAATACCTAACCCTTACCCATAACCCTAACCCAAACTCATAACACAACCCCATAACCCTAAAACCAAACTGAGAAACACAAAGTCATAAACCTAACTCATACTACAACTAACTCATAAACCCTAACCCAAACTTTGTATTTGTCAACTTTAATTTTGCTGTTTGACTTTATTTATTATTGTAGTTTGATGCGCGACATAAAAATAGTCATTATGGTGTCCGCGATGGTGATTCAATAACAAATGGTGATAAAAAACGCAATTCCATAACAAATTCCATAACAAGTACAATGACATACCATAAATTAAGTCTGAAATTCAAATTACAAAGATACAAAACAAATTTCAAATAGAGACATCAAAATCAGTCATTATGGTGTCCGTGATGGCGCGAGGATGTGCCACATGGTTGATCCCACCTTCGGGCTTGACGATCCGGATTTCTTCTTGCGCGCTGTCTCTGCCCTTGTTCCTCAGCCTCTGCAGAAAACTCGTGACGCAAATCAACACCTAATAAGTCACCCATTGCAGGGATTGCTCCGGGTACATCCCATTGCTGACCTAATGGGGCATTAGGTGTTGCCATTGGGGCATCATGTTGCTGCGAAGGGGTCATGGTCGGCCATGAAAAATTAGGTTGTGTTTCCGCAACACCACCAAACGAATGTTCGCTTGCAGACATATCAGTGTCATGGCCTTCGAAAGGATACTGATACATCTGCGAAGGATACTGAGCAAATGTTGGTGGCGTGTAATACATTCCATGGCCACACTGCTCCATATGTTGGGAAAAATCTTCCGCTTGAACAATCTCCCTTCGTTTGTCAAAACCTCGAGTTTCAACACTTGACTGAAGCATGTGAAACTGTTGTGGGGGAAATCGACGCTCTGATGCTGGACCATGTGCCACAGGCTCAGTGATCCTCTCTTGCTCTTGGGATAAAATCGCTAACTTTTCCACATATGGCACGAGATCATCAACTGTCCATGTGTTTCGCCCTTGTGGTGACACCATATACTGCAATGTCTCGGTAACTTCACCCTGCAATTATTAGGGTAAGGAAATTAATGTCGATGCTTTAAAAAGTAAATTGAAGTTAAATAATTAAAAAGAAATAAATACCAATGTAGCCGTGTTTGCATTGTTTGGGTCGATAAACATTTTTGTTTTGCGCCTATACCACACCATGTAATCCGAGTTAAAACTCAATAGGCCCTCTTGTCAAGCATAAACGTCGACCCTAAACTCAGCTCGATTATTCCACTGACTGATAAATGAGGCCAACAACTGGAACCAATTTTCATCCATTTTGCCTTTCAGTGTTAGCCCGTGGACATTCCATGGTTGCGAAGGAGACTCCGGAATAGGTTGTTGCATTCCAAATTGTCGCAACACTCTATCCGGTTGGTGCCACTCTACAGCATGGAAACAAATGAGTGGCACCACTGCGCACCACGCCATACTGCCAACCAAACAAATGGGAGGCAACATCAACATAACAGTTGCTGTGTAAGACTCCCACAGAAACTGCATACAATAACACAATTGTTAATTTATCTTAAACCATGACATTTTA